>NC_134354.1:700657533-700662533 GCF_048569485.1 Anomaloglossus baeobatrachus
ATTTTGCAATGGTGTTAATGACTGATGAATAGAACAGTCCCACCTGATTCTTATGTCTCAATTGAGATAGAAATACTGGTATGCTGTCGAGGTCCAAATGTCAGGACGAGGGGAAAATTGAATTGGTCACTGACCTTATTAGGGGTCAAGCTGGCCCTTTTTCCCTTAATCAAGTTTCCGCCTTTGACTTGGACAATCAACAACCGGCCTTGTTATCGCATACCATAGGTGAGACAGGGGGTGGGATATCTCATATATACGTGCCCCTTCCAGGGGTGGTAGCGGGGGGATAGTGGCTATAGACAACCCGCGCTAGTCCAAAGCGGTCTATATGGAACACCCCAAATAGACTTAGGCATATAAGAAAAAAAACAAAAACCTACACAGCCTATAGTACACTCACTGTGGATTAACAGACCGAAAGACACCTAGTTAGGCATGTAAAAATTGAAAAGTAGAGTCCAATAAATGGTGGCCTTTGACAAAATAACATTATTACATGCAGCAACCATTACATCGACTCATCATGCATAGATGTCATTGACACAAAAAAAAGGAACAATCTCACCCGAATCTTGTATCCCAATGGGGGTCAAGGTTCTCCTGTGATGCTGAAATCCGTATGTCAGGATGATGGGAGAGGTGGCTTGGTCGCTGACCCTGTCAGGGATTAAGCTGACCCTTTTTCCAACATAACAACTCCCGCCCTGACAAGGGCAGTCCACAGCTGACCCTGTTGTGGCTGACCCTATAGTCCAGACCAAGTGCCTCCCGACGCGTTTCACATTATATGCTCATCAGGGGAGACATATGGCACTAAAGAATACTGGTGGTGGCTCAAATTGGAGCTCAACCCCGTGTGGCCTGGTATTTAATCACAGCATTCCACTCGCTCCGTATTACTCACCGTGTGTGCTGACCCTTAGGGTACCTTCACACTTAGCGATGCAGCAGCGATCCGACCAGCGATCTGACCTGGTCAGGATCGCTGCTGCATCGCTACATGGTCGCTGGTGAGCTGTCAAACAGGCAGATCTCACCAGCGACCAGTGAACAGCCCCCAGCCAGCAGCGACGTGCAAGCGACGCTGCGCTTGCACGGAGCCGCCGTCTGGAAGCTGCGGAGACTGGTAACTAAGGTAAACATCGAGTATGGTTACCCGATGTTTACATTAGTTACCAGAGCACACCGCTTAGCTGTGTGAGCAGGGAGCAGGGAGCCGCGCACACTGAGCGCTGGCTCCTTGCTCTCCTAGCTACAGTACACATCGGGTTAATTAACCCGATGTGTAATGCAGCTACATGTGCAGAGAGCAGGGAGCCGCGCACACTGCTTAGCGCTGGCTCCTTGCTCTCCTAGCTGCTGTACACATCGGGTTAATTAACCTGATGTGTACAGCAGCTACATGTGCAGAGAGCCGGAGCCGGCAGCACAGGCAGCGTGAGAGCTGCAGAGGCTGGTAACTAAGGTAAATATCGGGTAACCACCTTGGTTACCCGATGTTTACCCTGGTTACAGCTTACCGCAGCTGCCAGATGCCGGCTCCTGCTCCCTGCTCGCTTCATTTGTCGCTCTCTCGCTGTCACACACAGCGATCTGTGTGTCACAGCGGGAGAGCGGCTTTGAAGAAAACGAACCAGGGCTGTGTGTAACGAGCAGCGATCTCGCAGCAGGGGCCAGATCGCTGCTCATTGTCACACACAGCGAGATCGCTAATGAGGTCACTGCTGCGTCACAAAAAGCGTGACTCAGCAGCGATCTCGGCAGTGAGCTCGCTGTGTGTGAAGCACCCCTTACTGTGCGATGTCTTTTAATAAGCTTTAAAAACGTTAGTAAAAAAAAAAAAAACGCCTTGATATAGCTATCTATAAGGCAGGGCTTTTGGCACAGGCTAACAGATATGTAACAATGGCAGGCATGAAGCCTTTGTTCCATTCAGTGTCCCCCCTAAATTAAGATATACAAAAAGGGAGAACATGTCTATCTAGGGGCCTTCAAAATACTCGAAAAGAGCCTGATATAACTGCCCGGATCGATGGTCTCCTAACCTTAGATGCCATGGTCAAAATAGTGCAAGACAACTCATCCTACAAAAAAAAAAAAAAAACACAACAACAAATCCCTTCTACAGTTATGTCAACACAAAAAAAAAAAAGTTACCGCTCAGGGTACAGTATGTAAAGGTGGTACTTCGGTATGTGAGAGATTCCTACCTCGAAGTCTATGAGATGCAGATCGGCGATCAAGGTCACTAATAGGCCGCTGTTGTACAATTCTTGTGCTAGCAGAGCCACGGTTTCTGTCTGAGGCTCTTTGTCTCCCGTGCCACACAAAATTTCTTTTGTGGCTTGGAGTGATTTGGACACCTCTTCAGAAGCCTGATAGAAACAAACAAAAAAACAAAATAAGACAAAGATTCTCATCACAAAATTTTATTGCCATCCTTAAATACAATTTCATAGCAAATTCCCCCACCCCCAAAAAAAACAAAAAAAAAAAAAAAAACAACTTTCCAGCTTCTAAAGCCTCATTCAGACCTCCATGACTATTCTCATAAATATAGACACTATCAGTGTGTTGGATCTGTTTTTCAGCAGTGTGGTTTACCGTATTTTTCGGACCATAAGACGCACTTTTTTCCCCCCAAATGTTGGGGGAAAGTTGGGGGTGCGTCTTATGGTCTAACTATAGGGCTGCGGCCGGGAATTAGGGTGCTGCGGTGGAGCGGGTCATCGGGGGCACGAGCAGGCAGCAGCAGCGCCTGCCGTGACCACGTGGGCCCGCTCATTACATATGCACGCCCATCCCCCGCCCATTTCTCAGCGCAGAAGCCGGCGCTGGCAGGTGGGCGGGAGGACGAGCGGGGACGCGCGCATAGCAAAGAGCCGGCCCGCATGATCACCCCTGGCAATTACAGCCTGGAGTGATCATGTGCGGCTGTATTCACTGCCCCCCGCGCGTCATCATCAGCGCGGGGTGCAGTGAATCAGTGTACTCACCCGTCCCCGTGTGTGGAGCCGTCCCCCTGCTGCACGCAATGTCTTCCTGTCTGTGCCGGTCAGCTGATCGGCACAGACAGGAAGACAACGCGGTGCTGCAGGGGAACGGCTCCACACACACAGGTCAGCGGCACAGAGCGGAAGATATGATCGGTGGTGGAGGGAGTGAGGAAAAGGTGAGTATAAACGTTTATTTTTTTTATCTGTGCTATAGGATTATAGGATACAGGCCATATACCAGGATGGTATATGAGCACGATGGGGGCATATAGCAGGATGGGAGTATATGAGCAGGATGGATGGGGGGTATATGAACAGGATGGGGGTATATGAACAGGATGGGGGTATATGAGCAGGATGGATGGCGGGTATATGAACAGGATGGGGGTATATGAACAGGATGGGGTATATGAGCAGGATGGGAGTATATGAGCAGGATGGGGGAATATGAGCAGGATGGGGGTATATGAGCAGGATGGGGGTATATGAGCAGGATGGGGGTATATGAGCAGGATGGGGGTATATTAGCAGCATGAGGGTTTATAGCAGGATCATATACAAGGCAGGAGGATCATTACCAGGATGGGGTACCTTAGTAGAGAATTTGGGGACATTACCCCCATAACAGTGTCAGCAGCAGATCCTCGCCCCCATAACAGTGTGTCATGACCACATTTTTTTGCTTAAAGTTTTATTTTCCTCCTCTAAAACCAGGACGCGTCTTATAGTCCGATGCGTCTTATAGTCCGAAAAATACGGTATGTGTCAGTTTTCACCATCAGTGATTTTTCACTGATTATCAAAAAAAAACAAACAAACCCAAAACTACAAAGAGCTTCTCTTACCTAATACAATGTTAATCACTGACAGGGCGCTGACTGCAAACTGATGCCATCCGTGTGCTGTCTGTACGTTTCACAGACCCATAGATTTCTATGGGTAATTTTGATCCAAGACTCAGATCAAAAATGGAAACATCTTTGATTTTTTTTTGCAAAACCCACGGTCCAAAAAAAAACGCAGACATGTGAACAGACCAATAGAATATAAGGGGTACGTATGCTATCAATGGAAAACATACATAAAACATGTACGTGACTTACAAACTTCTGAATGAGGCCTTAAACACCATTTATCGGGAATATCTGAACCCTATATTAGTGGGAAAAGAGCATGTATTGAATTGTATAGTGCTGACACCTCCACACTGAATGCAGGCTCTTTGCACCGACTCGCCATCATTAATCGAGCACCGCATGTTGTCTTATAAGACATGGGAATGGAGAACCATTTAAAGGGCTTGTCCAGTTTCAATCCACAAGTCTGCATTCTCTCTATGTGACTGTGATTCCTCACATTGCGCGCTGTGCACTGCGAGGATTCTCTGATGTCAGAGCTGGGAACGGCAGTCATGTGGTGGAGAGTATGTGATATGCATACTCCCGTCCAGATGAGAGCAGACCCACTCAATGTAAGTGTATTTCACAAGGCCGCAACCATCTAGTAGGATTCTGATCGGGAGTGTTCAAATTGCATGCTCGTGACCGCCATTCCCAGCTCTGACACCGGAGAATCCTCACAGAGCACAATGCATATGATGTGGGGGATTCCCAAGTCTGCAGTCACATAGAGTGACACATAGAGGGACTGCAACTTGTGGATTTAGACCGGACAACCCCTTTAAGCAGGTATTTTGGATAACATATGGGAATGGTACAGTGCCTAAAGGAAGCAATAATACGGTTAGTACAGGAAAATCATACAGATTTCAGGCTGATCTTTTGTAAAAAGCCAAGATCCCTTCACTACAAATTCACATTTGTAACCGATGAGTTAATGTGCCATTATTCCTCACGCCCCTTCCAACCTAAAGAAAAAGTTATCCACTATCACCAGAAACCATGCTGACAGCTTCAGCATCAAACCAAAGGGACCTTCAGTGATCCTGAATGGAGCGGAGCTGCACATGTTCAACCTCTCCTCCTCTGTCAATGGGACTGC